>NC_079224.1:33377555-33415055 GCF_029633865.1 Lampris incognitus
TGATCCTCCCACGCGCTACATCTCCCTAGCGAAACTCCTCACTGTCAGGTGAAAAGAAGCAGCCGGTGACTCCACATGTATCGGAGGAGACATGTGGTCTGCAGCCCTCCCCGGATCAGCAGAGGGGGTGAAGAAGCGACCGGGATGGTTCAGAAGAGTGGGGTAATTTGCCAAGTATAATTGGGGAGAAAAAATAAAGAAAAATAAAATTCAGGTTTTGCAGTGTTTGCTTTGTATTTTGATAAAAGGTAGTTCTTCATCATTATTGCAAGAGAGGCAGATGGGGTTGGAGCTCTGGTATGATTAGGACCATCATCAATTTGCAGGAGATGATGTGACAGGATCTGTGGTTTACACACACACACATATACATATATATATACAAACACACACCACGCCACACATGCACACAATCACACATGAATGAAACACTGTAATGTAAAATGCACATTGTAATGTAAAATGCACGCATAGTATATAAATGCATACACATATGTGCATGGCTGCATACCTATTCATGCACTTGAATAAAAGAGCATCAAAGGATAAGCGTGAGCATGCATGCACAATCAAACAAATATGTACACAAACCCACTGCTCTGACACAACCTGTCAGAATTCATTTGTCATCCCATGCCTGTCCCCTGTTGCCTTAAAAATTGAGAGAAATTAAAATAAATTTCACAGTTTTGGTTTGTTAATCACACTGTGTTTGTTTGTCTGTCGTCTTCAGATACTTTTGGGATTATGTTATGGGAGGCGTCGTTAACTTTGTTTGAGATAAGGAACATGAAGTCCAAGCTGCGGTCTGGTGGTCACTAGGGTCCCTCCTTTTACAGAGGCAATAATCCCGAGTTCACCTAAGAAGCAAGACAAATAAATTGAAACCAAACAAAAGCCAACTTCATATTTCTGCTTCATCACAAACTGCAGAGTTGTAACAAGCGAGTAAACTGAAAGTTGTGCCTCATATCTAACTGAGGAACAACAGAATATGAACGAAAATTTGAAAAATGTGTGACCACAATTGGCCTGCGGATGCTACCTCGGACGCACGCACACACACACACACACACACACACACACACACACACACACACACACACACACACACACACACACACACACACAGAGGCACATGAACCCAGACTCACACAGTCACATAGACTCGAGCAGGCCAGGCTCACACTCATATACACTCACAAACACGCTAACAGACCAATTTACAGAGGGTTCCTACACAACAAAGACATGAGAGGGTGAAAGCCATCTCATTCATGAGATTCCCTCCTTCGTGCTATCTGATCTGCAATGCTAATCTGCTCTGTTTGTCTTCTGTCAAAGAGCTGTTTATTGCTGATTCTCTCAATACACTTAATCCTGTTTGAACATGCAAATGAGGGAGAGGAGCATCAGCCACAAGCAAATGCACAAACACACACACACACACACACACACACACACACACACACACATAGCATATATAGCACATTAGGGTAAAGACCAATCACCATCTCACCATCCCCCAGCACACACAACCTCACATAGACATAAACACACCCATACATGCTCATACACACAGATATATATGAATCTTAATACACACCTAAACACATGCTAACATACACACATACATGCAAGCAAGCCATGGCATATAAACATGCTTGCACTTATATGCCCAAATGTTCATTTAAGCTTGTAAACAGACACACTCAGACACACACGCACACACAAACACACACGCACTCAAGGCCACCACCATCTACTACCACATTAGCCATTTGGCCAGCAGGGCGACTGATGAGACCATAAAGCCTGCTGGGTGTGAAATCATTCACTCTCACTCTCTCTCGCTCACACACACACACACACACACACACACACTGGTTTATGTCATTAAGGGCTTCCCTGAAAAACACAAAATACATGCCCCCCCCCCCCACATACACACACACACACGGGAACACACTCACCCTCTAACACCATTAGAGAACTCACTAATGTTCATAGTACAAAATCAGTCTCTCTGTCTCTCTCTCTCTCACACACACACACACACACACACACACACACACACACACACACAGATGAAGGATCCCCTAGCCACAAGTTGAGCGAGAAATGGGCATAACGAGAAAGAAAAGGAGAAAGAAGAAAATTTCCGCAGCACTGAAGTGACGTCTACAATTTGAGATAAGGCCCCACGTTTGAAGGAAGTGCTGTATATTATGCTGGATTGGAGGGAAGCCCAGTTAGTGAGCTGAAATCAGGAACTATAACGCATATCTGTTCAATTTCATCTTCTCTGCATTGTGTTGACTTGTTTTTTTTTCTGGATTTAGTTCCCTCTTTGTTTTTGCACAAGTATTGTCTTCAGTTAACTGACCTGCTATATGATCATCTCATGGAGTCCATTTCTGGGAGTGATTAAAGGTACATTCCAACACTCCAGTTTGAAGTCCGTTTTTATAATTTGCAGTGGTTTGGTTTTCCAACGATCACGAAGCATTACTGAATTTATCTTCATAAGCCTTTTTTTTTATTCAGCGTGCAACACACATCACTTACTTGTTAACGTTTGACAATCTGTCCTCGCCGTTTGTGGATCGCTCCCTGGATGCATTGTCCGTTATATTCTCTCTGTTTCTGCCTGTTTTGGGGTCACAGGATACGTTTTTCCCTGTCTTTTACAACACTGTCCCCAAACTGAAGCCTTTGTCGTCGTTGCAGTTGCTGTCCCAGTAGTGTCTCACTTCCGCGACTTCAAGATGGCTGTGAAAACCTTCTGTAACCATAGTGGAAAAATTCACTTCCGACAGAAACCGGAAGCTGCAATCGGGTGTTGGGACGCCGTCTTCAAGATTGTTGACAGTTCAACTCACCTCATCTCGTCATCAGCCGCTTCTCCGGGGTCGGGCCGCGGGGGCAGCAAGCTAAGAAGGCATCTTATTGACTGTTTATTCGTCAAGTGATAGCAAACCCAATTCAGTGACGATGTCTGATGCGCCTCCTGCTTGTAAATATGATACCCTTGAACATCCCATACTCTGCATCGGCACGTTGTGTGTCAGACAGGAAGCTTAGGAGGCGATGGAGGTGCGCATGTTGTCAGCACAACACATCCACGCGTTCATATTTCATAATTGGTGCCAGTATTTATCATGTATCTGGTAAATACAACCTGTAAAACGCAAGATATTAAGGCGCTGCCCATTTTCTTCCTTTATCACGACCTTCTTCTTATCTGCACTTTCTCTTAAGTGTAAAGACCCCCAGTTTGAAATTTCCGCCCTGATTTTTGGAATATTAATTACATACTGGTTATGGGTTGGCTAGGTTTATGGTCATGGTTAGGTTATTTTCAATCGGCTGTGTATCATACAGATGTCGAAGGATACCTTCTGCGAAATATACCAGCGCTTTGTCGAAAGTGTTGATATGTGTGACAGCATGGGATAAGAACCGTCTCCATGGAAAGCCTTGTTCATCGGTGGTCCCTTCTCCAGAATCTGCACAGTGAAGCCGAGTTAAATGACAGCGGTGAGTAAAATGTCATAACCAATATGCATGATGACAAAAACTATGAAAATAAGAGCCAGGTTGTAAAAATAAATTGAATCATCCTTTAATGTCTTAATCAGTTTTACATGTAATTTGGTTTTTTTTAGGCCAGTGTTTTGTTACTGTCCAATCTTTTGTCACTGTTTAGTTTCACAAAAACTGTCAGAGCAGATTTAGCACACACGCACACATGCACGCACACACACGCACACACACACACACACACACACACACACACACACACACACACACACACACACACACACACACACACACACAAATCACTAAGAGCGCCAATAAAGGCGTAACCAATACAACCTATCAGTCAACACCTACTGTCTTAGCCCCTTGTCTCTCTCCCTCCCTCTGTCTCTCTCTCTCCATCCCTCCATCCACTAGTCATCATTCTGTCCTTCACCATCCCTACTCCTCCCTCTTCTCACGCCTCAGTCCATTCTCATCCATCTTCACTGATTCTCTCAACCCACCTTGTATCATTACCTCTGTCTCGCTCTCTCTCTCTCTCTGTCACTCTCAGTCCATGTCCCTTCCTCCCTTCTTCCGTCATAGTCACCCTTCCAAGTTTACCTCTAGCCCCTCCACTTTCTTCCGCTTCTGTCAATCTGTCCATACCTTGCCACACCATCTCTCTCTCTCTCTCTCTCTCGCTCGCTCACTCGCTCGCTCTCCTACTTAGTTTTATCACGACCTCTAATTGGAAATCCTATCAAGAAAGAGTAACGCTTCTCTTTCGTCCCCCCCCCCCCCCCATCGTACTCTCGTGATTTTTCTGTCTCTCTCTATCTGTCTTCCTTGGCTATCCTACTGGGGCTCAGTGTATTACCTTCCTTCTTTCCTCCCTTCTCTCCATCCCTCACTACCCCCGCCAGTATTTGTTTTTCATCTCTTTTTCTTCCCCTGGATCTCCTGCTGGGGACAAGAGGCTCCACAAAAGAGATGGCACCCAGAGAGAAGAAGAAAAGACCCAGAAAAGAGAAAAGAGGGGAGAGAGAAAGGGGAAGACAGAATGGAGGGTGAGGGGTGGAAAAGAGAGCAGCAGAGAAGGGAGAGAATGGGGAGAACCATCAGCAGAGGTGGCACAAGGCTTTTAGCAGCTACTTATGACAAACACTCACACGTGCACGCACGCACACACAAACAAACAATAAAAAACGAATGCACACAAACGCCAGTGTGATTCATAAGTTTCTTTTCAGCAAGTCTGCCTTTCTATCTCTTTCCCCCTCTTTCTCCTCTTCACCTTAATACCCGGCTGGATGCTCTTGTTCACTTCAAATCTAATCCCCCCTTTCTCTCCCTATCCCCTCTCTACTCTCTCCTCCAATCCCTCTCATCTTTGTGTCCTTTCCTTTATTCTCCCCTCTGCCTCTTTTCTCCGGTCTCTTCTCCGCCTGCCCAGTCCTCTTTTTACCAGAGAATCCCTATCTTGCCCTTCTTTTCTTGTCCTCTGCCTCAATATTCTCCTCTTCTTAGCTTTCAGAAAACTACATCTCATCAACTGAATAAGTGTGTGTGCGTGCATGCATGTGAGTGTGTGCATGTGTGTGTCTGTGTATGTGTGTGCACGTGAGTGTGTGTGTGTGCATGCATGCATGTCTGTTTGTGTGTGTGTGCAATTTGGAGAGGAAGTGCTCTCAGGTTTGAGCAGCACACTTGTGAAAAACTGGGTATGAGATTGCACACTTCCCCTCTGCCTTAACACACACACACACACACACACACACACACACACACACACACACACACACACGCCACCTTGCAAATCCAAAAACGGCTTGTTGACACCTTTAGTCTTCATCATCACCTCTGTGTCAGGCTGAGCTCCCCTGTGATCTGGTGATGTCTTTGCAAGAAGGAAAAAGAGGGAAAGAGACTGGACTGTCCTTTTGTCACCGCTGAGGTTATTTAGTTTACAAATCACTTTCATTAACCCTGAGATGTCTTAAGAGGGATGATTTATCTTCAATAAGCGTTCTTTTTTATTAAAATGTTTACCCATGACAAAGCTCACTGTGGTAGGACAGACTTTGAATGAAATGTGGAATTTTGCATTTGAAATTGAACAAAGTTGCCCCCTCGATACAGCCTATCCTTGAAGAGTGCTTTTGTTGTGGTTGTTAAGTAGGGCTACGTCCGTACGAGTCCAGAGAAATTCGAAAACGGCGGTTTTATGTCAAAAGTGGGATGAACGTTTTCCATACCGTTTTCAGACTGTTTTTCAAAACGTTTTCCGTCCACATTGAAAAGTCCAAACAATAGAAAGAAGCTGAGGTTTCTTATATTCAGCATATGTATGCAACTTCAGCTGGCATCTTCACGCCGGTCACATGATGATCATAAGTCAGCGTTTTTGAAAGGCTCTGTTTTCATCGTCACACTAAAACCAATGCACTCTCATCCCATGGCACCATATATCGACAAATGGCGTCAATATACAACGCCATATATGACGCATCAAAATATGGTCCCCAAGGTACACTTTGGCATCTGTATAGAGACTTGGTGGGTGTTCCATAGACTCCAATGTCAGACTTTCCCCATGATTTATAAGCATCAGTAACAAACAGGTTATGCAGTGGCTATCCCGCTGCATCTCAAACAGATGCTGAAGGATATCTTGTGCATCATATATCACCACTTCGTCAACAGCATCATTACATGAGGTTTTGTGATGAGAACTGGCTCCTACAATGCGTTTTCAAATTTATCTACTTTAGAAAGTGTTTTGAAAGACATATTTACATTACATTACATTACATTACATTACATTACATTACAGGCATTTAGCCGATGCTGTTATCCAAAACGACTTACTATAAGTGCATTTAACATAGGAAATCAGGAGAATTACTAGTCATCAGAGGTCATAAGTGCATCTAAACAAGCATCTAAGAGCAAAACCAGTGCTAAAGTAAAAGTGCAAGAAAAAATATTTTTTTATGAGTGAATACAATAATGCTAAGAACAAGTAACAGAGTAGTAGTTCTTAAAGAGGTGAGTTTTCAACCTGCGCCGAAAGATGGGCAGCTACTCCTCTTTCCTGACATCAGTGTGGAGTTCATTCCACCACTGTGGGGCCAGGACAGAAAAGAGCCGTGACCGGGTCGATTGGCAGCAAAGGCCTCTGAGCGACGGGGCAACCAGGCATCCCGAGGCAGCAGAGCGAAGTGGTCGGGCGGGGATGTAGGGCCTGACCATGGCCTGGAGATAGGAAGGCGCTGTTCCTTTCACTGCCCTGTAGGCTAGCACCAGAGTCTTAAACTGGATGCGAGCAGCTACTGGGATCCAGTGTAGGGACATGAGAAGGGGAGTTGTGTGGGAGAACTTAGGGCGGTTGAACACAAGACGAGCTGCAGCTTTCTGAACAAGCTCCAGAGGTCTGATGGCCAACGCCGGAGTGCCAGCAAGGAGGGAGTTGCTGTAGTCCAGCCGGGAGATGACCAGAACCTGGATGAGCACTTGTGCCATCTCATCGGTGAGGAATGTGCGAATCCTCCTGATGTTATAGAGGAGAAAACTGCAGGAGTGAGCAACCGATGCAACGTTTGCAGCAAACGACAGTTGGTCATCCAGGATCACACCCAGATTCCTCACAGTCCGATTTGGTGTCACCACGGTGTTGTCAATGGTGATGGCCAGGTCTCGGTGCGGGCAACCTTTCCCCGGGAGGAACATCAGCTCTGTCTTGTCCAGATTGAGCTTCAGGTGGTGTGTCGCCATCCACTCTGAGATGTCAGTCAAGCATGCAGCAATGTGTGTCTCTCCTTGTGTGTCAGAGGGAGGAAAGGACAAGATCAGCTGGGTGTCATCGGCATAACAATGGTAAGAGAAGTCATGCAAGCGAATAACAGAACCCAGGGATGTCGTGTACAGGGAGAAAAGGAGAGGACCCAGAACCAAACCCTGTGGAACGCCTGTAGTCAGTCTACGAGGCTCCGACACAGATCCCCTCCATGTCACCTGGTAGGAGTGACCCGTCAGGTAGGTTGCAAACATTGAGAGTGCAGAGCCTGTGACACCCAGCCTCCCGAGGGTAGAGAGGAGGATCTGGTGGTTCATTGTGTCAAATGCAGCTGACAGGTCCAGGAGTATCAGGACAGAGGAGAAAGAGTTTGCTCTTGCAGAGTGCAGCAATTCTGTCACTGCAAGGAGGGCCGTCTCTGTCGAGTCACCCACCCTGAACCCAAACTAGTTGGGGTCCAGGAGGTTGTTCTGGTGGAGGTACAAAGAAAGTTGGTTAAAGACAGCACGTTCGAAAGTTTTGGATAGAAAGGATAGAAGGGAAACTGGTCTGTAGTTTTTGACATCAGAGGGGTTAAGTGATGGTTTCTTGAGAAGGGGGGTGACTCTAGCAGTCTTGAAGGCAGATGGAAAGCATCCTGCCTGCAGGGAGGTTTTGATGAGGTGGGTTAGATAGAGAAGGAGTTCAGGTGCTATAGACTGAAGAAGAGGGGAGGGGACCGGGTCAAGGGAGCATGTAGTGGGGTGACTGGATGTGATGAAGTTTAGAACCTCGTCGAGGGAGAGGGGAGCGAGGTGGGATAGGGTGGGATGTGGAGAGATGAAGGAGGGTGCAGAGGGTGGGATAGTGCAAGCAGCACTAACCGGGTGGTGAGAAAAGGAGGATCTGATGTCGTTTACCTTCTTGTCAAAGAAGTTAGCGAAGTCATCAGAGAGAAGGGAGGAAGTAGGAGGAGGAGGTGGGGATTGAAGAAGTGTAGAGAAGGTTTCAAAGAGTTTCTTTGGAGTAGAGGCAGAGGATAGGATTTTAGAGCGATAGAAGGCAGCCTTAGCAGCAGAAAGGGAGGAGGAGAAAGTGGAAAGAAGAGACTGGAAGTTGAGAAGGTCCTCTGGGAATTTGCCTTTTCTCCATTTGCGCTCTGCCACTCTCAGGCTCCGTCTGTCAGTACGTACTGAGTCGGTCAGCCAAGGGGCAGGTGGAGTTTGGCGTGCAGGTCTGGAGGTGAGGGGACAGAGATTGTCCAGAGAAGAGGAGAGGGTAGAGAGAAGAAGATCAGTAGCAGTGTCAGGGGGTAGGAGAGAGAAAGATTCAGGTGTAGGGAGGATAGAGGTAACAGAGGAAGAAAGATCAGTGGTGGAGAGAGAGCGGAGGTGTCTACGGGTGGAAACCATGTGGGCTGTGGAAGGGGCTGAGGGGGGTGAAGAGAGGGAGAGAGAGTAGGACATGAAATAGTGGTCAGAGAGCTGGAAGGGAGTAACAGAGAGATTGGAAATAGGACAGTGTCTAGTAAAGTTAAGGTCCAGCTGGTTGCCGGCCTTGTGGGTAGGAGGAGAGGGTGAGAGGTGAAGGTCAAAGGAGGAGAGGAAAGAGAGAAGAGGATCTAGCTTGTTAGTGTGGATGTTGAAGTCACCGTGAAGGATAAGTGCAGAGTCATCAACAGGGAAGTGCGAGACAAGTGTGTCAAGCTCCTCCAGAAACTCACCAAGGGAGTCTGGTGGGTGGTACACAACCACAATGGTGAGTTTGACTGGATAGAGACAGTAACAGCATGAAATTCAAAAGAGGGCGGAGAAAATTGTGGAATGGAAAAAAGAGAGTATTTCCATTTCAGGGAGATCAGCAGGCCATATTTTCACCGACTGAAAATGCTGGCTTAGTGTGAATGGATAGCCAAAAGGCTGAGGGAAAAAAAAGTGTAGACGGGATGAGAAGTCAGCATATCCGGATTAAGATGCAGTTTCAGCCACATTGTAAGTTTTGTGCTAGTTTGAGAAAGGACAGTCCAGAAAAAAAAGTCAAGTTGTGATGGTGTGGCGAGGGCATTGCTCGTTTCTGGTAGAGAAATGCTTAGCGTTTTCAATTATAAACTCTCGGGTGAACCTACTTTCATACAACAACAAGGTTTATGGCCATTTCCCCGTTGCCCACAATGTTTAGGGGGTCAGCCCTACGTTCCCCCAGCCCTGTGGGTTAGCTATTGAATAGGTTAGCTAACGAATAGGTTAGTTATCGACTAAGGCTAGGCTAAGGTAAGCGTTGGGTGAAGGTTAGGATTAGGTAGAGGTTGAGATTAAGTCAGATCAAGGTAGGTTTAGTTAAGGCAAATTCAATGAAATAGGGCTGAGGGAACATAGACACACTCCCATATTTGTGATCTTTGGTGCTTTTAAAACAACGCAGAGCTAGCTTGTATCATCCTGTTAACATATCATTGTGGGGTATAGTTTTAGAGTGCATGCTAGTGAATGCAATTCATTTTAGACCCACACAAAGTCAAAGTTACACCATCGAAGTGGTTGTTGCCACACAAAAAAACAGTGTACACCTTCAAGAAAAATCCTTCAATACACCCTTCCTCTTATTAGATTTACATTATAGGGAACACATTTAAGTGGTAAATTGGACTAAAATTACTCAAATTTAAGCAAATCTCATGCTGTGTAGTGGGCGCTGAAGTTGCCTGGAACAAATTTTAAAGCAATCTGCCCCACCCACGCACACAAACCAAAAAGAATTAAATTATCATATTCCTCTTATCTTAGACAATTCAGATTATAATTTTGTGAACATGAACAAGCATCCCCCACAGCTAGAGATAGAGAGAGGAAAGAGGTGAGACTCATCAAACACACATCCTGGAGGTCATCCATTGACTTTGTGAATAGGTGTGGGCGTTTTCATGGAAATACTGTCACTTTTACTTTTTCAGTTCATACCTGATGAAACCTCAGTAACATTTTAGTCTGTTTGAATGTTGTTGTTTTTTTGTTTTTGTTTTTTTATGTATGAACCTTGGACCCTATGTGTTTAAGGGAACACCAGATGGGTCTGTAGTCACCTTTATGCATGCTCAATAATCCAGGTAAGAAAATCAAATAAGATTTAATCAGTTCCTCTGGATACAACGTTCATTGACAGATACGTTTCATAACTCATCTAAGTGACCTCTTCAGTCTTTTTTTTCCCCTCCCCGATTGTACTTGGCCAATTACCCTTTTTTCCGAGCCGTCCCGGTTGCTGTTCCACCCCTTCTGCAGATCCGGGGAGGGCTGCAGACCACATGCCTCCTCCGATACATGTGGAGTCGCCAGCCGCTTCTTTTCCCCTGACAGTGAGGAGTTTCGCCAGGGGGACGTGACGTAGCGCGTGGGCGGATCACGCTATTCCCCCCCCAGTTCCCCTTCCCCCCGAACAGGCGCGCCCCCCCGCCGACCAGAGGAGGCGCTAGTGCAGCGACCAGGACACATACCCAGCTTGTTTGCAGTCACGTGATTCTGATGACGCGAAAAGCAGAATGGACGGGATGGCGCTAGTTTAGCCCGAACTGTGCTAGTTTAGATGATATTATGAGAGAAAGGTATAAACAGAAAGTAAGATATGTTGGACATGATCCTTATGGTATGAGGAGTGATTTTTTTTTTGACGAAGTGGTCACTGCACACACGCGTGTTACCGATTCCGCTCCTCCCGACCGCAGGCGACGGTTCGCAAGCCATTTTTTCCGGCGTTTTCAGTCAATTTCTTGCATCCCCCCCCCCCCCATGAACAACACATTTTGGTACTCAATAAAAACTCCTTGTGGTTTCTCAGTTAATGACGTCAAACAGGCATTTCGAACGTTTGTGATAGTGCTTCCTATGTAGAAAATCACTTCCTGCCTTCCATGCGTGGTTCGTGACGTCGTATGCAAACGACCAAGCCGGAGGTAACACGGGGATTCGAACCGGCAAAACCCCCTATGCTTCCAGGACGCCTCTCTTCAGTGAAAACTGACTGCAGGTATCCCCACCCTTATAAACAACACAGGTACATAACGACCGAAACCAACGACCAGTTTCATATTCAAATATGGGCGTGACCATTAACTAGAGTCACAATGGCCACGTGTACTGTTCACCGAGGATTTGGGGGGGAACAGCGTGATCGTCCTACGCGCTACGTCCCCCTGGCGAAACTCCTCATTGTCAGGTGAAAAGAAGCGGCTGGCGACTCCACATGTATCGGAGGAGGCATGTGGTAGTCTGCAGGCCTCCCCGGATCGGCGGAGAAGGTGGAGCAGAGACAGAGATCGGGACGGCTCGGAAGTGGGGTAATTGGCCGGATACAATTGGGGAGAAATCCCCCCCCCCGTCCAAAAAATGTTGTTGTTTTTTTATACAGTGTATAAAGCGAGTTTCCCAGCCAAGCAATGCATCCCAGTTAGCCTAGCTTGAAATCGCATCTTTTATCGTCTAACGTAAAGGTACAAAGGCTCAGTCAAGGTTTGGTGTGAGTTTGTGTGATTTCTGAAGAACTTTGAGATGTACCGCATTCTGTGGAAGGCGCAGGGTAGGCTAAACACCGCTGCATGCCGACATACTCTTGAATAAACCTCCGTACGCTAACAGGTGACCATGATAAGTAGGGGGAAACGCTGTGTGACGCAGCAAGTCTGCATTTCGTTAGTTTATGAAAATGGATTTTCCTGAAAACGCCAATGAGAAGGTGTACACATATGTCTTGCGTGTGATGAACACCGTGTCAGTGTGTACAATGTGCCAAAAGACGGCGGCTAAAATAAGGCACGCAATATCCATGTTCACCTTATTCAGTTAATTGCTTTGGGTAATTAGAGTAATTTGAATCTTGGACATGATTCAGGTTTCATCGAAATGGAGCCCGTGGTGCACTGCCCCTGTGACTAAGCAGTCTACCATTATACCGTCAAGCGGTTACAAAAAAGATAAAAGGAAAGAAAATGGATGGATTGATTATACCCATCGGTGCAAAAGGAGGAAAAGCGATGAAGACAGAAAGAGAGGTAGATATTTCTGTCCTATTGTTCCTCAGTCAAAGGCCCACATTCCTTAGCTGTCAACATCTTGGATAACAAGACACTGAGACAAAAGGTGTGTGTGTGTGTGTGTGTGCGTGCGTGCGTGCGTGCGTGTGTGTGAGAAGATATAAACGCTTATGATTAAGTTTGACAGCGTGGCTCAGGAGGTAGAGCGGGTCATCTACTAATCGGAAGGTTGCTGGTTCGATCTCAGGCTCCACCCGAGAGCGTGCCCAAGTGTCCTTGAGCAAGACACTGAACCCCTAACTGCTCCTGATGAGTAGGTTGGTGCCTTGCATGGCAGCTTCCACCATCAGTGTATGGGGCTTCCGGTGTGGGATGAAGGTGGAGCGAACTCACGTTTGCAGCGGCCTCACCCAGTACCGAGTATGCAGTGTCTTTGTCCATGTCTGCGTCTAAGTTTGTGTCATCGTGTGAAGTTTCTATTTTGATCTTCGATTTTTATTTTTATTTTTTCGTTTTATGGCTGGGAGAGCTGGCGTTGGATCGGCTGAGAGAGCTTGGTGTGCTGCGTCCTGTGGGCCCAGGGACCACGGCCCTGCTCGGAGCTGCGCCCGAAGGGGAAGCACCGAGTGCGGTCTGACAGGACGCGGCAGCGGGACAGGCTAAGCTAGCTGCTAGCCTATGCAGACCGGAAGTTCAGACAGTCGTCCTGCCTGGCTTTCGTTCTCTGGACAGTGGAATTTTTTTGGACTGTGCTGCAACGGATGGACTGTGTTTTGAACGGTTTTGTTTTTTTTTTTTGTTTTTTTTTTTGTTTTTTTTTTGCTTTGTTCTCTCTGTTTTTGTATGTTTTTGGTGGTGTCGTTTTTGGAAATTTTGGATATGTGTTTTTCTCTTTTGTGTTGCACGGCACTCCTGTGGGCTGGGTGAAACGAAATTTCGTTTCTTTTGTGTACACAAGTACATGATAGAAATGACAATAAACTGTTCTTGATTGATACTTGATTCTTGAATGTGTGTGTGAATGCGTGTGTGTGTGTGTGTGTGTGTGTGTGTGTGTGTGTGTGTGTGTGTGTGTGTGTGTGTGTGTGTGTGTGTTGTCATCGGTGTGCTACACTTGCTCCGGAGGCTGTCATTAACAGAGCTTCTGTTATGAGAGAAGATCTAAAAAAACAACAACAAAAAACCAAGAAGAAACATAAGGAATTGTCAGTGATGTCATCAAGTGTGTGTGCGTGCGCCGGTGTGTATGCGTGCGTGCGTGTGTGTGTGTGCAAGCACACTAACAATAAGAGTTATTTAATAATCAATGTGAATCTGTTTTCGGAAACCATGGCGAACACATAAAGCAATATTTCAGGCCAGACGCTTTGCAGTTGAGCATCTACTTTAAGATGCGTCTGGAGAAAAGGAAGGGGCGGGAATTTTGCTCTCTGCAGGAACTGGATTCAAACTAAAAGTTGTGCGGGCAACGTCGGTCCGGGTAGCATGGCGGTCATATTCCATTGCCTACCAAGACGGGGATCGTCGGATCGAATCCCCGTGTTGCCTCCGGCTTGGTCGGGCGTCTCTACAGACACAATTGGCCGTGTCTGCAGGTGGGAAGCCGGATGTGGGTATGTGTCCTGGTCGCTGCATTAGCGCCTCCTCTGGTCGGTTGGGGCGCCTGTCGGGGGGGAGGGGGAACTGGGGGGAATAGCGTGATCCTCCCACGTGCTACATCCCCCTGGCGAAACTCCTCACTGTCAGGTGAAAAGAACTGGCTGGCGACTCCACATGTATTGGAGGAGGCATGTGGCAGTCTGCAGCCCTCCCCGGATCGGCAGAGGGGGTGGAGCAGTGACCGGGATGGCTCAGAAGAGTGGGGTAATTGGCCGGATATAATTGGGGAGACAAGGGGGGGGTTGTGTCTATGCTGTTGCCATGAAGGTAAAATCTGGCAGACCACTCTTTACATTCTCTGTGTTACAGATTATCAATACAAGAACTACATTTAGACATTCAAGATAGAGTTGCCGAGCAAACTTCTCAAATTCAAGATGGCACCATGGATGGATACCAGGCTGTTTTGCTCCTACAGTTCTTATTCCCTATTTCCCCCTTCCTCCCTTTTTGAGAATACTTAAAATAATAGATATTCTGCTTCACGGTACGTAAACTTATTTTGATTTATGTTATGGTTGTGTATGTGAACCATGCCACCAAGTCAAATCATTATATGTGCAAACTCATTACGCAAATAAACGGTTTCATAATTCTGATTCTGGCATATGTCATACGAATGTCGTTTAACAGCTATACGAATTTATTTATTTACCATTGTTGCCAATGAATTACCTTATAAATGATCATCAGTTATACCATAAATAATCATTGCTGTGGCTTTGGCTTTGCTATCGTTGCACTTTCGCTTTGACAGAATAGAACTGTCACGTGAGCGACAAGCTAGCATCCAACATGTTGTCCTCCTTTCTCTTGTTATACTGCAATCGTCCCATGTGCAGATAGATCAGATTATGGAAGTTTACCCAACCTGTATCAAGTGATGTCATTGGTTCTGTTGTTGCATCTATTGCTTTGGTTTACCTTTGGCTCATATTTAAATTCGGACACTGGATGCCGTAGACACTCTGCTATGTATAAGTCTCTTTACATGTAATCGTGTGTCTGGGTTTTTATCTTACAGAGGAATCAATGCATTGTACATCCTGCATCCCACAGAGCATGGATGCATCATTTCATAATTGTAAATCCCAGAGAGATGGGATGTAATAGGGTCTTCTCTTCTCTCCCCAATTAGCCCCCACCTCCCTCTGTCTTTTGCCCCATCACCCTATCAATCTTTTTCCAATTACCTGCCCTGTCTATCCGCAAATCCATCATAATCATCTCCATGGCAACTAGTTGCATCCTCCATTGCAATGGGCCCTATTGTTCAATATAATTATGTACAAGATGAAAGATTCTTCGGAGTTGGGTTGGTGGGGCGACACACAAGGAAAAAAAGTCATTTGGTGGGTCATGGATAACGTCTCTTCCCAGTTTAACAACTTACTGTCTCCAGCATCTCCACCAGACCAACTAGAATCCATGAGAAAATTGGATTCATTTGGTGCGCGTGCATTTTTTTTAAGGGTCAATGAAATGGCTTTTTTTCCCCCAATATTTTATAGCAAGTAAAGGTAAATGTCAAATTGTTGAACATTTTATAGTCAGTGATGTGGGCTTCGTTGTATATGTATCAAACATATTCATTCACGTATGTCTTTATGCATGCGCAATACTCCAGGTAATCATCTAATGCCCCTTTTCCACTACGTGCTACCAGCTCAACTCAACTCGACTTGACTTGACTTGCTTCTGTGTCGTTTTCCATTGCCGTAACAGTACCCCCTCAGTGTAGGTTTTTGGTACCCGCTCCAGTTTTTTTGGAACCTCGACAAAGGTGATACCAGAAAAGTGGTAACAGTTACCAAAATGCTGGTACTTTCCAGTAATGGAAAACAAAAAAAGGGCGAGTCGAGTCAAGTTGAGCCAGTACCGTGTCGTGGAAAAGGGGCATTGACCTCTTCAGTCTAAATTGGCTGCAGGTATCCCCACCCTTATAAACAGTACAGTTGCACAATGACCGAAACCCATGATCAGTTTCAGATGCAAATATGACTGTGACCATTAACTAGAGTTTCATTGGCCATGTATACTATTCACAGAGGATTTGGGAATGTTTGCAATCACAGCATTGTAAGATAGTGACAGATGTACTCTTAGCCCCCCCCCCCCCTCGGCTCAGGGCTGGTCATTCCTTCTTCACATAGATGGCCTCTTTGACTCCCCATTCAAACCAGCGTTTCTCCCTATTAAGGATGTGCACATCATAATTCTTGAAAGAGTGGCCACTGGCCTGTAGATGGGTGTAGACTGTGGAGTCCTGGCCTGACGCGTTAGCTCTCCTGTGTTGTGCCATCCTCTAGATGACAAGCTGCAACGGTCCACCAACTCCGAGGTCATCTACAATAAAGAAAAAAGAAAGAGAGAAAGAAAAATGGGTGGCATGGTGTCCCAGTGGTTAGGACTGTTGCCTCACAGCGAGAAGGTCCTGGGTTCGAACCCCAGGCCGTCCTAGGTCCTTTCTGTGTGGAGTTTGCATGTTCTCACCGTGTCTGCATGGGTTTCCTCTAGGTGCTCCGGTTTCCTCCCACCATCAAAAAGACATGCATGTTAGGGTTAATACTCCTGTCTGTGCCCCTGAGCAAGGCAATGAAAAGAAGAATTGGAGTTGGTGCCGGGGTGGTGCAGCTGCCCACTGCTCCTCTATAATAGGATGGGTTAAATGCAGAGAACACATTCATTGCAAGAATACAATAACAAAATAAAGTGGCTTTCTTCTTCTTTCTTTTCTTTCTTCTTCTATATATTGGCATTTGTATTTTAATGTATCTGGCTGCATAACATTTTAATTTCCCTCCAGGGATAAATAAAGTCAGCTATCTATCTATGTATTTGAAACACAAGGACAAAACTGTACATACATGGCCGCTGCATGAGAAAAGAGAGATGTGTTGGTAAACTACCCATGTCTGAATGGAAATCTTGCTCGTGGGCTGGTCACTCCCTATAGCTGCCCATGGTACAGTGTATTTGATTGACAGCTTGATATCTACCCCAGAGTGCAGTCTACCAAAGAGATTCGGTCAGCACACACACACACACACACACACACACACACACACATACATGGCACAGTGGTTAGCATGGTTGCCTACAGCAAGAAGGTCCTGGGTTCGAGCCCCGGGGTAGTCCAATGGTGGGTCATCCCGGGTCGTCCTCTATGTGGAGTTTGCATGTTCTCTCTGTGTCTACATGGGTTTCCTCCAGGGGCTCCAGTTTCCTCCCACAGTCCAAAGATATGTAGGTCAGGTGAATCGGCCAAACTAAATTGTCCCTAGGTATGAATGTGTGTGTGTGTGTGTGTGTGTGTGTGTGTGTGTGTGTGTGTGTGTGTGTGTGTGTGTGGGCCCTGTGATGGCCTGGCGGCCTGTCCAGGGTGTCTCCCCGCCTGCTGCCCAATGACTGCTGGGAATAGACTCCAGCATCCCCTCGACCCTGAGAGCAGGATAAGCGGTTCAGATAATAGATGGATGGATGGATGGATATATGCACACACCGGTTGTCTTATATGGTGTCTCACACACTTGTTTTATTTTGCACATTTAGGGAAACTAGCATGAAAAAACCATTTCATTACCATCATACTAGTATAATGTGTATGTGACAAATAAGCTTTGATTTAATTTGTCTTTGCCACGGTCATTTGCCAAAATGCCAGTGCCAAATTCACACGGGAATGCCAGAAGTAGATCATACACATAAGTACAAGCCTATAAACGCAATGACGAGTACATCAGAATCAGGCTTGGCCAAGTGGGCTTTTCCACATATGAGGAATTTGTCTTCATTTGTCAGAACTCACAATGTACTTCACACACATACATACACATATGTACAAACCCACAGGTATGTACATGTCTACATGCAAGTATATGTGCCAACAGCAGCAGTGCAGGATGAATATAAATAAATGCTATATAAATGATTAAATTCAGATGGAAATTATGTACTAATGTCGCGTAGTGAACATAATAATTTGTCCATAAAACAATCAAGATGACGCATGCGCACACACACACACAGCTCAGAGAGAGACTTGGTGTTGTACTCGTCTTTCTCATAGGCTGTCAAAAGTTTTTCAGATTCTGAATTTTTTTCCCCAGATCACTCAGTTTAACATGCCCAAGCAAAGAATATCAAGCAAGATCCCTTTAAAATACCATTAGATTATTTTTTGAGTCCCATCAAAAACCAAAAACAGAAAGGGAAATAAGGCGATTGCATCAAATTAACGGTATAATAAACATTCTGTGAGCTGGCCCCAGCCGTGGCCTGCTGAGGAAAGAAAGCACTGGACCTTTATCCTGTTCTATTCAAAGGAATGTGTATTTGCTGACCTGAGGTAATTGATGTGTGTCAGAAACATAATGGTGTGAATCTAATTTACAAAACAGTGTCTTTGTTATTCGTCGTGACTCGTGAGAGGTAGAGATGGTTATCAGAGAGCTCCTCTTGGTGACTTTGCAGGTTCAGAGAGGAGATGTGAGGATCGTTTGTTATTATTATTATTATTATAACCACGTGACTGCCATTGTTAGTACTACTCTAACCTGATTATTAGTATCATCATTTTGTTCCTTGTAAATGTTCTTAAATTCTGCATCTCTTTGTTATTGTGTCCTTGTGGTTTTTTGCATCAAAAGTCACTTTTGTGTCGTTGTTGTTGACTTAAATGCCATGCTGGTCTTCAGTGTACGCTATCGTTAACTTAAAAGATCACGTTGGTTGTAAACTAGAGAAGCCTGGGATCTTGTCCTCACTGCACTCCAGGCCAAGGAAAATTCCCTGTATGCATATTGTTGTTGTTGTTATCACAGTTATTGTCAGCCCATTTTATCCACATAAAAGTAGGGCTGGGCAATAATTAACTTACCGTCGTGTATTGTCTTTCAGTGGTTTGGATATTGTCATATTGTGATACACGATTCAGTAGGCTAAAATTAATGACAAGGGCCTATTACCGAAATTTTTTCCACAAAATGAGGTCTGAAACATCTTTCCTATGATTAGCTTGATAATAATGTAATGATAATGTAATAATGAATGATATTTTCCATATCGCCCGAAGCCAATGAAAGAAGCCAGAGCAGAGAAAAGGCCTGACCTATAGGGGCTCCGATAAAGCTACCACGCCGATCGGGTAGTGTTTTGTTATTGTGTGGGTTTAGTGACGTAGTAAGTAACCCAACTACCCTCAACCTCTCATCCACCTACTTACCCCCTCCACCCCAACCTACCCCCCTACCTAACCCCCACCCGTCCCTTCTGCCCCCACCTCCTACTCAGCGCCACCATACACCTCCTTCCCCTTTTCTCCGTTGCGCCGTGGCTTCGTTTTCGTGCAGTTTATTTCCTGTGGCTGCTCGCTTGCCCGTATACTTCTCTCTGCACACACATACCACACACACACACACACACACACACACACACACACACACACACACACACACACACACACACACACACACACACACACACACAGACTCTGCCTCTCTCTCTCTCTCTCTCTCTCTCTCTCTCGCTGCACACACACACACACACACACACACACACACACACACACACACACACAGACTCTGCCTCTCTCTCTCTCTCTCTCTCTCTCTCTCTCGCTGCACACACACACACACACACACACACACACACACACACACACACACACATTACGCTCAGTGTTTATCGGCTCGCCATGGCGGAAGGACGCAGGGAACAGCCGTCTCACCATCTCTCTTTACCCCCGGCCAGCAAGCGACCTTGCCTGCGCCCCGCACCGCGCGGACCCGGGCCGGGGCCGGGCCACGGCAGCGGGTTCCCCGGCTGTCGGTACCGCTCGCCGGAGTCGCTTCTGGACTGCGCCGCGAAGGCAGTAGCGGAGAAATGGGCCTTCGAGAGAGTGGAGGAGCGCTTCGAGCGGATCCCGGAGCCCGTCCAGCGCCGTATCGTCTACTGGTCGTTTCCCCGGAACGAGAAGGAGATTTGTATGTACTCTTCGTTTCAGTGTCGCGTTAACGGTGAGGATGGTTCGTCGTCGGCGGCGGCGGCGGCGTCGGTAGTGGCGGCTTCGTCGGCGTCGGCAGCGACCGCAGCTGCCGCGTCCGGAGCTGCTGCTGCCGGCGGGGGCGGCGGAGGATCTACCCCTGGTACTGCGTCTACCGCGGGGGCAGCCGGAGCGGTGGGAACAGGAGACGGGCTGCCTTTCCGCCGCGGGATCAGACTACTGGAGACCGGTTGTGTGGAAAACGTTTTGCAAGTTGGTAAGCAAAACACTTCGTTAATAATAACAATAGTAGCAACAACAAGGCAGTTTATTCCTTGGTTACACGTTATTATAGCTACATCGTTCATAAAGTCTCACTGTACGTAGAGCTTTGCTGACAATGATTGATGGGAGTTTTCACAGTTAACGTGGAAAGTGTGAGAAAAATTAAAACCTTTCCACAACGTACCCATTTCGACCTCACACATTTACGCAGTATGCTAGTTTTGTGGACTGTTATAGCCGATCGCTACCAGTTCTTCGGTTTCACTGCCTGTTTCCGTCTTTATATGCCCTGTGTGAAAATGTTGCCTACTAGCTTAGCTCTCTACCAGCTGCTGTTTAAAAATTAAAGGGCTGCCCGTCTTACTTGCCCATTGTGGCGCTTCATTACATTGCGGCTCTATTCTGGTTATTACGGCGGTACGTGCGGCGAGCTGGGCTGCAGAACGACAGTTTATAATCATTCATAAAGCTTTGCCTCCGCTTTATTTTTCGGGAAGGAGAAGCTGTCGGTCTGCAACTATCGGCACTTTTTTTCTGTCTATACACCCGTCGATGGAGCGAGCTGTAGTCTCCCCTTTTTCCTGTGAGAGGAGGAGGAAGAGGAGGAGGAGGAGGGAGTAAAGGGGGTGACAGACGCTGATACAATAGAGCCGACACTAGCGTCAGTTTTTTTTGTAATTTCCTCGTAGCTGAAGTCGTTTTTATGAATTTGCCATCGATGGAGAGTAGCTTAGGCAAAGGAACAAAGGCAGTTATTGGTTCTCCTATTATGATTAATCCAACGTTGATCCGCCTTGATCCAAAATCCCTCAGCTTTTGTTTATTTGCTGCACTCGGAAAGACAAAGAACCCCCGTAGCCACCAGCGTGGAAAATATTTGTCGGCGTGCAGAAACCGCGCATGTGACGCCACTTTCTTTTTTATGTGCGTGCGCGTGTGTGCGTGCGTGAATGTGGTGTTTGGATCCAAAAGTGTCCGCTAGTCGCTTTACATTTCATGAAATTATATACATATATACATATATATATGTATATATGTATAGTTCTTGCAAGCAGAGCGTTTTGTCTGCAGCACACACAATAAAAACCCTCCAGTTGGAATGGTCGATGCTCTTCTCGCGTTTCCAACCAAAGCAGTCCGTGCAGACAAGGGGCTATTCTCAAACAAAGGGCAATTTCCAAAAGCAAGCTCAAACACCATGCAAGATACTTCCATACCTCTTTCTCCTTTCATCCAGATGATGAGCACTATTAGGGAACTGGTCTATTTTTGTGTTTTTTGTTTTTTTCCCATTTTAACAATGCAAGTCGGTCCTTTTAAAAGGTTACTTTTTAACTCGCGTTTTGATTATTAGTGTATAATTGCAACATTCATACTTAAAAATATTGAATTATTCAATAGCAGTACAAATCCAACTTATAGAGGAGATAGAATGGGTTAAATGGTTACTTCGATGGTTTGTCAGGCCATATGGTGGCAGTGGGAGCAGTGGAGCTTATCTGGGGTTTCATGTTGCCTAAAGGTTTATGGGGCTTCTAGTTGACTTGCTTTGTCTTTCGTATGACTAAACTCCATGTTCTCTGTAAGCAAAACAGATCTTAGATTTGTGCAGAAATGATGTTGGGACGCACTCTCGTCTCTACTCTCTTGCAAGCTCGCTCGATTGCTTTAAAGCAAGAGGTGCGGATAGACAGTAGTGCTGCAAGATCATTTGTTATGTACATCTGAGCGTGAATTTGACAAAGGAAATAACTTCCTCAGTGATGTCCATCCATTGGTTGGCATTGTTTTGGACGTTGCCCAGGTCCTTAAAAGATACACTCCTACACCTTTTTGTTCCTAAGTGGGAAATTATAGTTTAGGTGAAATGTGCAGAAGTACATGTGGAACCTTCAGTGTCACATTTTTTGACACGCTTTTCCATCTGCTTCCTTTCGTGTTACAGGCTTTCGGGTTTTAGTCTGGCTGTACGTTTGCAGATCAACTTTTCAAAACACTATACATGAAGAATGCTCACTGTTTAAACGATTATAAATGTTGTTTGAAATACCTCATGGGCATATCTCCCTAAAGGTATACAAAGACAACTTGGGATCTGCATTGTTTCCCAATTTTTAGTTCAGTTGAAGTTTTAACGGTTAACATTGATGCCCGCACTCGTAAGCAAACACTTCCAGTCTTACCTGCCTCACCAGTGAATCGTTTCCAGTCTCCCGCAAGGTCAGTGAAGCGCCTGTCTTTGTCTTTCTGTCAACAAGGCATGAGGCAGGTTAAATTAATGAGACAGCAGGATAAGACTTGAATGCTTGCTCCCCGGTCTGGAGAAAGGAACCGGTAAACTGTGAACAATTCCCCGAACTGACACACCGGTCACACATTTCAGAGTATAACAAGTGTTAACAAATAATGTTGTTATTCAGTGTTAAGTACACCGAGAGAGCCATGAAACCGGAGTCAGATTCCATGTTTGTGCAAACCTACATGGCCAATAAACATGATTCTGATTCTGATTAAGTAAGAAAGTCGTTTTAATGGTCGCAGTGAGATAGGGCAATAAAACCTTGTTCACACACAGGTCTGGATGCATCCGGGAAGGATTGTGTAATACACTAGTAAATTGTCAGACTTCACATTACTTTCACATGACGTGACATAACCACAGTCATTTATAACAGTAGTACAAGTACAAGTAGTTTTGGAGGGTGCTTGGAAAATATATCCCAGATTCTTATGTATGTCAGACAAACGATTGGTATGAGATTTGGGCTGCATGTTAATTAAGGCATATTGATGACTATTCGTAGGATTGTAAATGCAGCAACTCATTGAATTGCAGTCAATTTTCAAGTCGTTTTACTTTGGACCCTGTTTGCACCTGTCACTGAACTCTTAATTCAAATTGAGGATGCATCAAGGGCTGAGCGATAGATTTTTTTTAATAATCTTTCAGTGGTATTGTATCGTAATTAAACTCAGATATTGTCATTAATGTGATTGATGCACGGTTGTGTTGTCTAAATTACCGATAATGAGAATCTACCCTATTGTATTAAGTTTCTCACAAAATTAGTTCTTTGGTTTATTATATTACACGTTACCAAACAGTTCAATGGGATGAGCCTCAGTTGGATTCTTGAATGAGATATTTGTGCGTATGTGAGCAGATATCATGAACAGCAGCAAACACATTCAACAACATGTATAAACACACCCAGGGATTAGCTGTGCAAAAACAGGACCTTCTCCATTTCTTTGTAGATGTTTTTAGATGCTGCTCAAAGGGCTGTTGAAAGAAATCATGGTCTCTTTTGAGTTTTTCCCTTAAGTTTTTTTGAGGATTTGGGTGTGTGTGTGTGTGTGTGTGTGTGTGTGTGTGTGTGTGTGTGTGTGTGTGTGTGTGTGTGTGTGTGTGTGTGTGTTCTTGTGCAGTTCCCAGCTCTTGCTGTGAAAAGTCCCAATTGTTGCTCACTTTGCTTCCTTGCAGATGTTAGCTAAACTTTGGCTTAATCAGGGGCCCTTGTTGTTGGAATCTGCCCGTGTTTGACATGCTAAAAGAGCCAAAATGACCCAAAAGTGTTGCTGCACAGAACCAAGAGTGCTCAAAAAGATGAGCTGCATCAGAAAGTGTTCACACTGTTTTCTGTTGTAACATTCGAGTTATTTTTTTCTTTTCTTGGTTATAAAAAAACAAGTGTTAGGGGCTCATTCCTGTTTATACACTTCTTGTTAGAGACTTGTTTTTGTCATTGGTTTCTCAAAGGCAGAATATCTGTGGTGAGATTTAGAATTAGCCTTGTTTTTCCAGAACAGTTAATTACTAATGGGATCAGGTGTAGGTACCTTAATCAGTGATCGGATTTTCTACCCTGCCAGACTTGATAAATTTGGTGTCCAGGTCAGAAAGTTCAAGATGAGAGCATGTGAAGAGAAGCTAAGCCTAGGCCTTGTTCACCCCTGTAAATGGCCCAATGCCCCCTTCGTGTCTACAGCCGTACGTTGCAGAAGATACTTGATAATTGTGATAATTTGTGATCTCCATTGCCTGAAGGTTTGCCTGTTGCATCAGTCTTTTCTCATTCAACTGAGTTATCATTATATTTTCATTTGTGTCTCACCCCCTGGATGACTTGGACTTAGCTCCCATAAAGAACCAAAGTATTAAGAAAAGTAGAACTCGGAGTTTTTTTTCTGATGTGGCATATCCGAGGTTTCCCAAAGACTTCTTTTCAACACTAGCTCCCATCCATTTGATTTTTTTCAACACCTCTCTGCAACTTCTTTACCTCCATGTGTATTCAGAAATATGAATTGACATATGTTAAAAGTTATGGAATTATCACTCCCTCTGCACTTTCCAAAAAAAAAAACCCAAAAAATAATCCATGGCACGTGCAAAAGTTATGGAATGTTTGAGAATGAAAGTGTTGAGAGGGGCTTGTCTGCCCCGTACACCGGAAGCATCCCTCTCCACTGGTACGCGCCTTTGTCTTTTTGCCCCTGCCGGTGGTAATACTGTCTGATTGAAGTGAGGTGAGCTCATCAACAACTCATTGGCCCATGTGTTCAGAATAATCGGCTCCCGGCTCAAAGTCATAATTAGAATAATCAAAGCTAAATACACCCGTGTTTGTGAACCCCCCCCACACACACATATGTGGCTAGAAACCCCTTTCCAGTGCCTTATAAAGTCTTCAGAGAGAGAGAAAAGAGGGGAAGGGAGTGGAGGGGGGGATCTCTAGCTTTGAGTCAAGCTTTAGGATTATTGGGTCATGCTTTGTTACCCAGCTGTAGAAAAATCCCTTGTTCTCAGAAGGGAGGGTGGCGGGGGATGGCTGTGTGTTTGTTGTGTGTATGTGGGGGGGGGGTATATGTGCATATATGCTTGTGTGTGCTGCATATGCACGGGGTTAGTGGAGTTACATAAAGCCGTATTGGTTCCCTGGCATCATCAAAGCGCCAGTAAGGCTGGGTTCAGACAGAATCGGGCAATGCGGAGCCTTGTCGCGGCAGTGCGCGGCGTTGTGGGCGCGTCACTACTTGGCCCGTTTGTGTGAAGTCGTGTTGTGAACTTAAACCCCCCCAAGCCAGAAGGTGGTGATAATGGATCTAAAAACTGTTTGCCAACAGCAAAAGAGAAGAAGAAGAAGAACTTCCCTCCGCCCCCGACCTAGACCTTTTTCTCCGTTTCCTGTCCGCAAACACGAATCGAAAGAAGCTTCTTGCCGTCGTTATTTTCCAGTGTCGACTGCAAGCAAGACGCAGGCAATGAAGCTGAGTACACGAAATAAGCCAAGTGAGGAAACAACTGAGAGAATATCATCGATTGGTCCATGAACTCCGCTTGGATAGCACCCGGCTTTAGCGGTATTTCAGGCTAACTGTGGAGCAGTTCAGCTTATTGCTGCAGACTCACAGCAGACCAACTATAGAAAGGCAATCTCCCAGGGGAGTCCGGGTAGCGTAGTGGTCTATTCCTTTGCCTACCAACACGTGGATCGCCGGTTCAAATCCCCGTTTTACCGCCGGCTTGGTCGGGCGTCCCTACAGACACAATTGGCTGTGTCTGCGGGTGGGAAGCCGGAAGTGGGTATGTGTCCTGGTCGCTGCCCTAACGCCCCCTTTGGTCGGTCGGGGCGCCTGTTCGGGGGAGGGGGGAGGATAGCCTGATCCTCCCACGCGCTACGTCCCCCTGGCGACTCCACATGTATCAGAGGAAGTATGTGGTAGTGTGCAGCCCTCCCCGGATCGGCAAAGGTGGTAGAGTAGAGATCGGGACAGCTCGGTAGATAGGGTAATTGGCCAAGCACAATGGGGAGAAAAGCCCCCCCCCCAAAAAAAGGCTATCCCCATCCGAGTGACCGAGTATTTGTCCTCAGTAAGTTCGTCTGTGGTGGCTTAAAAGATCTGTAGAAATCCATAAGATTATGGTGGCCACAAAAGACACAAAGAGAGTGCTCTCGTTTGTTACACATGGGCTGGTACTTTATTTCTTTCACTCACTATAAACTGTAATGTTTAATGATAGAAAGACACTATGCCTATTTGTACTACTGAATGGATTTCTTTATTGACAACCATAGACATTACATTCAATCGAGGGCCAGTGTTGATAATATAAATTTACAGGGTTGGTGTGTCCACTGTGTGTGAAATCATCTGGCAAGTATCCCAGGCCATTTGGGATTACTTGGTGGATGACACACTGGTACCCAAAGAGGCTGTATGGAGGGCAACTGCAGAGGACTGCATGAAGGTGTGGAACTTTCCAAACTGCGTTGGAGCTGTGGATGGCAAACACATTGTTATCCAGGCTCCAGCAAATTCACGATCGTTCTATAACTACAAGGGGTCCTTTTCGATTGTCCTTATCGGAGTGGTTGATGTGCGGTATCGTTTCCGCCCCTGTACTATCAAATTGAGTTTGATAGTACAGGGGCATACGGCAGAGCAGCCGTATGCCCCTGTACTATCAAACTCAGTTTTTGGCCAAGCCCTCACGACTGCAAGGCTCAGCATCCCCCCAGATCAACATCTCTCAGTTGCAGAACATCTTGGCCCCCTGCCTCATGTTTTCGTGGCCTTTCCTTTGCTGCAGAACCTCACGAGGCCGTATCCAGGACGAAAGCTGCCAAAAGAGAAACGCCTGTACAACTACTGGCTGTCACACGCTAGGAGGCTTGTGGAGTGCGCTTTCACCAGTTCCTTATCTTTGACCGGTTGATAGGCGTTGAACCAGTGACAGCAGAGTTGGTTGTTAAGGCCCCTTGCTCATGTGGTGGGACCTGACAGAGGACCTCCCCAACTTAAGCAGTGATGACTTCACTTCTGAGGGAATGTTGCCTGTTCAGCGCCTTGAGAGCAACATCTCTTCCAGGGAGGCTTTCTCCATCCACAACAAGTTTAGGGAGTATTTCTCCTCTCCTATATTTCGCATTAACACTGAACCTGTCGTGTCAACCAACACTCAAAATAAAACATGAAAAACTTCTGACACAAGGGTTTTATTTGTGCTACCCATAAAGTTATAAAGGAATTTTAAAAAAAAAGTTGATGCATCGAGTGCATTGTATTGAAAAAAATATTTTTGATTTATCACCTTTCTGATGTTGTCAGGAGTGTATTAGATTGCACAGGTGGTTCCGAGCTGTGTTGTTGAACCTAAGGTTCTGCTAATTTTGGAAAGACAATTTTGGAGACATAAGCACAGTCCTTCGACAACTGTGTAGCAGTTTAAGCTCTTGAACTCTTTAAACTTTAACCACTTTTGACCACTCGAGAATTGATGAAGTCAAAAATTCCTCCAAGATACCACATTAAGGCACCCAGACCCTGAAGAAAATTCATGCTGTGATTTGGTACGACAAACCTTTGACATTTGGAGATTTGTCAGAAATCCCAACGTGAACAGTGACGCAACGTCAAGCGACTGCACGGCCATTAATGTCTTCGTACTCCCTGATAACGGGCATGTACAGCTCGGAAAAGGTTAACACGGTGGCGATCAGTATCGGTAGAGGCTAGTTCCCACCGATGCAGAGAACGGTCAACTGAGCATGCGCAAGTACTCGTTGCCTCCGTTGTTTGGGTAGGTTAGGGTTAGGGCGGGGTTAGGGTTAAAGTTAGCTAATCAGACGCAGAGTAGGGGTGGGTCTTCCTAGAATCCTAGCGCCTGGATGCTACGCGGGGCGTGTGGAGACATGGTAGAGGCATTTCGCGCATGCTCAGTTGACCGTTCTCTACTCCATTTCCGTTCTCTGCATCGATGGGATCTAGCCTCTACCGATCAGTACCGCCTCTAGCTTCAGTTGTAGTTGTTGTTCTTCTTCTTCTTCGGTTTCTTCGTCTTCTTCTTTTGTAATGGCGGTTGGCAATCAGCCTTTGGGCACATTACTGCCACCTTCTGGGTTGGAAGAAGTATTGCCGGCTACGTGATAGGCTACCGCAGTGTGACATTGGGTTGCGTTGAGGCAAAAATTGGCTCTGGCTCAACTTTCTTGCTGGACGCCGCTGCGTTTTTGTCGTTGTTTTGTTTTGTTTTGTTTTTGTTTTGCAGAACCGTCTGTGGGAGGACTTGCGTTTTTGATGCATTGCCTGATTTTGTGTGAATCCAGTCTAACTGACAGAGGGAGGCAGCAGAGTCGAACGTCGCTGGACAACATCCGACTATCATTCAGCTGTTTTGAAACGCTGTGCGACCCCCCCCCCACACACACACACACACACACTGTTTCTCAAGACACCATTTCCTGGCAGAAAGTGATGCATGGTTGAGTCTGCAGTTCTTTTGGTGTGTAGACGGTTTTTCAGTTGCCCAACAACATTCCACTAAAAGAGGGAGTGAGCTCATCTCCAGTTGCCTCATCTCACACTCTCTTCCTCAGTGTTTCAGAAGAGGAACTCCGGTTAAGAAAACGTCTTGCACTATGTCAATCTGTCTTCTCCACACTCTGTCCTTTCTTATCTTTTGCTCGCCCTTTCCCTCTCTCTGGCAATCATCTCCTCTCTCCTTGTAATCTATACTGCTAAGGGTTACTTGAATCATCCTTACATCATCCTCTATCTTGAGGGTGCTGTCTAGTCGAAAAGTGTGACCGACGTGTCTTATTCCATGGTGTTCTTTTTATCTTGGTGTGTGTGTGTCTGTGTGTGTGTGTGTCTGTGTCTATGTGTGTGTGTGTGTGTGTGTGTGTGTGTGTGTGTGTGTGTGTGTGTGTGTGTGTGTGTGTGTGTGTGTGTAACGAGAAGATTGTGATCTGTCAGGAAAGAGTGGACAGTAAATGTGTCTTTCAGTTTGCATCTCTCTGGGTGTTGCCACCTCGCTGGATGTTGGTTCAGGTTCTTGTGATGACGAACATCTTCACTGGTGTCAGGCCCATTCAGAGTGACAGCTGAACCCCGATGAAGTGTATAGTGATAAATGGGTTAATGGAATATGTGTCTTGTGTTCGCACACACCCAGACCCACACATATTTACATATGAGGCTTTTGTTACCATCATTTGAGCTTTGCACCCCTACCAGTCAAGCCATACTAATTCGGCAACTGGCTTTATTTGCATTTTTTGTTGTTGTTTTTTTTTGGCATGCCTTTTGTGTTGAGAAATACTTAATGCTCTCTTCACTGCAGTAATTTAGCAGCATGCTCGAAGATACATTTTTCATAGCATATTTTCTTTTCTTGGGTCCATATATGCCGCTCCTTCTCTTTCCCCCTCTCTCTGTCTTTATCTTCCCTTCTCTTTATCTCTCACTCTCAACCATTTTTTTCTGGCCACAGCTCATTCAGAGCCACTTCTCCACACACCACACACACACACACACACACACACACACACACACACACACACACAGGCGTATACGCTTCAAGTGCCTTTTTTTCCACCCTTATGCGGTTCCACGCAGACAGACAATATTTAATCAACATAATTAATTCAGTGGCTGCTATACTCAAAAGGAGCAAATGAGTAAAACGAAATGTCCCCTCACTCTTATTAGCGCTCAGAGAGGCTCGTGAAGGATGAAGCCATTAGAAGACGCTCTGTTGCTATATTCATCAAAGAGAGAGGCACCTGTGTGTGCGTGTGTGTGTGTGAGAGAGAGAGAGAAAGAGGGAGAGAGGTAGGGAAGGAGGGAGAAAGCGAGAAGGGTGATTATGTAAGATTAATATTAATTTTTAGAGAGAGCAAGGTGACAGTCTGTACATTGCATTGAAAAACACAGCTACTTCTCAGTTGGACCACTGGGTTTGTTGCCCAGTAGCGCTGTTAAAGGGCGAACCAGTCACGGCTCTACATAAAGGCTCTGTACGAATTCAGAGTCACTCTTCTAATCCAGAGTTTAATGTAACACAAATACCTGCATGTTGGCAGGCATTTCTTGGCCTCGGCGTCTCATAAACGGACACATTTTTGGCCACATAACTTTTCTGCCTCAGCTTCCAACCATGCCACTCCTATTTTACACTTATGTCGAGCGAGAGCCATAAAAAGTCAAGGTTTAGGTGTGTGCAGCTACTGTTAGCTTGGCTTTCTTGTATGCAGGACATGCTCTTCCTTTATATGTTTCCTCAGCAGCAGCTTTATATATTGTGTGTGTGTGTGTGTGTGTGTGTGTGTGTGTGTGTGTGTGTGTGTGTGTGTGTGTGTGTGTGTGTGTGTGTGTGTGCGCGCACGTGTGCGTGCATGCATGCGTGCGTGCCTAGGATGTAGGTGTCCACATTATCTGCCTTTGTACATTCAATGCCCATAAAGTGCAGTACAGTAAACAGCGTTTTATTGCTCGTGTCCTGGTTATATACCTTGCCACCCCAACTATTGCTCTTTGTCGGTTAGGTTTTTTTTTAAATTTTATTTATTTTTACTTTTGGCGGGTTGATAACGGTGTTTTTACCTCGGCTGGTAGATGTACAGTTAGAGGTGGAGATCAATGGTGGCCTTGTCCTCTCAGCTTTTCAAGCTGATAGCCTGCTGTACACTATCAGCCATTGCACTGGTCCACACCTGTTTTTTATTTACTTCACGTGTGTGTGTGTGTGTGTGTGTGTGTGTGTGTGTGTGTGTGTGTGTGTGTGAGTGGGTGAGTGTTCACATGTGCGCACTTGTGTTTGCTTTGTGTGTGTGTGTTTTATGTGATATTTTTTCCAGTTTGGCCCCTGTCCATGCCTGTGTGTGAAGGGGAGTGAGAGAGAGACGCTCCACTTAAAAGTGAAGGCTTACCATTCAGACAGGCCTATTATGCCCTCATTTGGTTGTAATTGCCTAACAAATGTTGAGGATAGAGTGAGAGTGTGACAGAGAAAACCAGGTGTGTGTGTGTGTGTGTGTGTGTGTGTGTGTGTGTGTGTGTGTGTGTGTGTGTGTGTGTGTGTGTGTGGCGGGGAAACATTTGAAATGCAAAATTGAGACAAATCAAGCCATATTTGTTGGTCAGTGGGAATTCTACCGGTGAATACCGAGAAGTCACATAGCTTTTTGTCTGAGAGTTAATAGGCCATCATGTCCAGCCGGCCTTTGCACGTCACGGTAACATGTTGGGTTTTGCACTTTGCTAACGTTTGAGTGGTGAATGGGGAAGTAAATGCTTTTATTTTTTGCAAAGTCAACACTGTGTTTCTGTTATCACATCACACATCACACTACACACACACACACACACACACACACACACACATTTCAACAGCATATTAAACAGTCTTATTTTGGATAAGGGTTTCATAATTGCCAGAATGGCTTTTCTTGTTAAGGCCTTAAATGATTTTTTTTCTACCATGCTCTACTGGTGGCTACGATCACACGAAATTAAACAACCCATTCTCAGAAAAATAACACATGCTCGTGGCTCAGTGCTCATCTGAAAGGAAAACCCAGGCACAGACGGGTGGCATTCTTGCAGTTAAAAAAAATAAAAGCGTGCTCTCAGGTTTTATTTGCCACAAATGGGCTAACACGCAAGCTTTTTCACTGTGTTATTTTGGGAGCAAAATCCAGCCTAACTCTTTTCACTTGTTCTAAGATATAAAGTTTAAGTAACAATCTTTTGAATTCTTTGGAAGAATATTCTCTCATGGCACCTCTCCTGTCCACTATCGACATAAAGGAGTGCAAAGGGCGATGCAAATGCTTGCCATTTTCCTATCATAGAGCTTGAATAGCATACGCCATCATATCACAGATAGGGGCCACTTTCATGAGGGTGAAAGACTGTGAGCCCGTCATCCTTGTCAGAAATACACAGGTAGATATTTGCAAAACACAAATGAAAAGTGTGGGTGTCCGGGTGGTGTAGTGGTCTATTCCGTTGCCTACCAACACTGGGATCGCCGGTTCGAATCCCCGTGTTACCTCCAGCTTGCTCTGGCATCCCTACAGAGACAATTGGCCGTGTCTGTGGGTGGGAAGCTGGGTATGTGTCCTGGTCGCTGCACTAGCGCCTCCTATGGTCGGTCGGTGCGCCTGTTCAGGGGGGAGGGGGAACTGGGGGGAATAGCGTGACCCTCCCACGTGCTACGTCCCCCTAATGAAACTCCTCACTGTCAGGTGAAAAGAAGCGGCTGGTGACTCTGCATGTATCGGAGGAGGCATGTGGTAGTCTGCAGCCCTCCCCGGATTGGCAGACGGGGTGGAGCAGCGACTGGGGTGGCTCGGAAGAGTGGGGTAATTGGCCAATTGGGGAGAAAAAGGGGGAATTTTTTTTTTTTTTAAAAGAAGAAATACTCAGGTGGCTATTTGCAAAACAAATGAAAAGTGGGAAGAGGAGGCCGGTGTGAGTATGGTTGGTGGTAGGTAATGAATAATCATTTCAGCCCTTGTCCGTGTTTCAGCACCAGCTGTTCGGGCGAAACGTGTCAGTTCACCGGCACGTTGCACCAGCACAATTAGCACAGGCTGAATGGCCAGACGAGTTGAGCTGTTTGCACAGCAGCCCCTAGTCACCACTTGTGTGCCAGTGGTCAGCCATGTCACATGATTTGTTGTGCTACCCTGTTAAGAACTGTTCTCGTTTCCTTTTTCCAGTTCTCTTATCTTTTTATAAGTGTCAGTACTAACCATTTTGTGGTAAACAAAAATGCAAAATCACAAGTATACTATTGATGTTCACCATATTGTTTCCAACCATGGTTAAACTTCCTTTTTTTTTAAAATGAAAGTATATTGACGCATTTATAACTTATTTGAATATCTTATGATGGAGCTACCTGGGCCACTCTGGTTAAATAGGCACCCCAGGTGGCAAGATCTTTTTTAAAGCTAACTTCTCCATTGGGCCTGAAGCGGTTTTAGAAGTTTTGACAGTGTTGCATGCATTGACAAAATGCTGCTAGCAACAGAGCTTTTTGAATGATGGACACATTTAGTGTGTGTGCTTACAGAAGCCTAGTCCGTCCCAGCGAAAACCTAGAAGAGGAGAAAATGTTGAAAGGGAATTAATCCTCCTTAAATCTTTCTCAATCATAATCTACTTGTGGGTGGCACAAAACCAGAGTTGGATTTATGCGCTTTTCGTGGTTAACTAGATAATGTAGACACATTATCCTCGTTCATTTCTGATTCACTTTCTTCTTCCCATTCCCCACCTAGACACTGTTTTTTTTTGGGGGGGGGGGTTTCCTCCTTTTTTTCTCCCCGGTTGTACTTGGCCAATTACCCCACTCTTCCAAGCCATCCCGGTTGCTGCTCCTGAACAGGCACCCCGACCGACTAGAGGAGGCGCTAGCGCAGCGACCAGGACACATACCCACGTCTGCCTTCCCACCCGCAGACACGGCCAATAATGTCTGTAGGGACACCCAGCCAAGCCGGAGGTAACACGAGGATTCGAACTGGCGATCCCCGTGTTGGTAGGCAGCGGAATCGACAGCTACACTACCCGGACACCTCACCTAGACACTATTTGCTGCTTTTTTTGCAAGCCTTGCATCTTTGCATACAATTGCGAGCAAGAAATACACCAAAATACAATGGAGTATTGATTAAAGAGTGTGTGTTTTAATAATAATTTAAAAATAAAAAACAAAAGGCCGAGCAATAAGTGGATATTGTGTCTAACAACATAACAACAGTTCCTTCCTACTAGGAACTGAGCAGATATGAAACCTGTCATCCCCCCGCCCCCCGAGTCCTCAACTGTCTGCAATAAAAGGAACTTTTCCTCAGACCGAAACTTTTAAGACCACATCCTTAGTTCTATTGACTCCAAACCCATTTTCCTTCTCTTCTTAAAGCGTAATGGCAATCTAATCCGTTCACTGCTCATCTCTAGTGATATTGATCACTTGATGGTTGAATAGAACTCATTCAAGCAGAAGACTCTAGGTGTACTTTTGTGTGCGCACGTCCCTGCATGCACATGTGTGTGTGTGTGTGTGTGTGTGTGTGTGTGTGTGTGTGTGTGTGTGTGTGTGTGTGTGTGTGTGTGTGTGTGTGTGTGTGTGTGTGTGTGTGTGTGTGTGCGTGTGTTTGTATGCGTGCTTTCCTGTTCTATTCCTGTTTCAGCCCTTAGGCTTGGTAACTGAACCTTGCTTTGCATTAAGACCTCTAATGGCAGCATGCATTTTACATATGCATCTGTTCTTCGTTAAAAAAAGAGAAAAAAATATCCCAGAGGCAGTGAAACCTATCTAATAATAATTGACTGAAAATTCGTCAGTTTTTCTTCCCAAAGTCACCCAATGGCCAGCGTTGCTTGGCTGCCTTTTGTTTCATTAGATTTATAATGGAGAACATTAACACCGTCGCTGGAATAATTTACCGTTTTTCCGTTGCGGGGCCAAGTGAAACCTGCAGACTGCTCCCAAGGTTTTTTATCGCACCGCGATTCAAAGAACTGCTGAGAAAATGTGAGACCACAGCCAATGCTGGCAAAGCGTCTCGAATCCTTTGATTGACAGGCTTCTGACAGGGCGGACATCAGGTTTCCCTCCTCCTTTCCTAGCCTTTCTTTCTTTCTTTCCTTGCCTTGCCTTGCCTTGCCTTGCCTTTCTTCCTTCCTTTCTTTCTTTCTTTCTTCCTTCCTTTCATGGCCTTTCTTTCTTTCCTGGCCTTTTTCTTTCTTTCTTTCTTTCTTTCTTTCTTTCTTTCTTTCTTTCTTTCTTTCTTTCTTTCTTTCTTTCTTCCTTCCTTTCCTGGCCTTTCTTTCTTTCCTGGCCTTTTTCTTTCTTTCTTTCTTTCTTTCTTTCTTTCTTTCTTTCTTTCTTTCTTTCTTTCTTTCTTTCTTTCTTTCTTTCTTTCTTTCTTTCTTTCTTTCTTTCTTTCTTTCTTTCTTTCTTTCTGTTCCTCTGAAGTTGCATGAGGGAGAGAGAGGGAGTAACACATAAGAGTGCAAACATGGGAACAGTGGTGGTTTCTCAGGGGCAGTTAGATTGGAATCAGCCTCGTACACCACACAGGAACATTGTCATTGGTCTCCATTGTTTTGATTCATGTGGGACTGTAAATACCAGCAGATTCTCTTCCAATTCCCACTGCAAAAACCAGTGGGACTAGTGTAGGGATGATGCACTGAGGATACTGTGCCCCCCCCCCACACACACACACACACACTATGGCAAACGAGTAAAACCAGAATCGGATCTTATGGAATAACCTTTAGGTTGTGTGTTATGATGTTATTTATTTATTTAAACACAGCATTCACAGTTATTTCTAATAGATTCCCATGTTTTGTAGTTTGTTCCCCCCCCAGCATAGTAATATTCCTGACTGGGATGCAGATGCTTAACAGGACATTTCTGGTGAATGTGAGGCTTTATTGTGGTGTACGTCCCCATTTGGAATCGGCAGCGTTAGATCAAAGATGGCAATCAAAAATTGCCCCGCTTTTCTCATTTTCTGGTGAATACAAAGACAGGTGCGCGCGCACACACACACACAAACACACACCCACACACACAGTGTTGTGTATTGCAGTGCTTTGCTATATCCTGTGTTCCTCTTTCAATCTCCACAGCACTTTAAGCCCTGACAACTGCAATTGCTATCAACAAGCCTGAGAGAGGATGGGCCCATTGAGCTCCATTGAATGGGATACTTCCATTATAAAAAATAGGGGCCATTTCCATATGATTGTTTGGCTTTGATCATGGTGGAGTCCACAACCACTGCTGCATGCTGTTTTTATTTCTCGCTCTGCACCGTGCACTCAAAAATGATAGCGTAACGGGACTAGCATTTTTCCATGTCTGTACCTCACATGTGTGCTAATTAGCAACAAATATTTCTAATCGCTAACCTTTTCATATTAGATGGATCATCCTGCGATGCGTCCGCCTGGTTTTCTTGCCGTCGTATTTTCCTCTCTTCCCCCTTTTTCCTCACAGCCCACATAGATTTGATTCTTAAGGAAGCTGTTAGTCTCCAAGTGACCTTTTATTTGACAGTTTTTAGCCTTCAGTCAGGTATTACTCCTCAGATTGTCAGTGTGCATTAGCAAATGGGACATGGCCTCCCTCCCGTGTGGCTGAACAATTCTGAGTTGTCATTGACTGTGTGATTTTCACATGTGACTAGCACACTGCTTTTTAACTCCCACAGGACCTAGAAAAGAGTCCCGTCTGCTCCGTTTTCTTAGTTGTCACTTAATCTTCACCCATTACAAGCATGCATTATAAACACCGGGGACTGTGAGGCCCAAAGTATTAGCCCTACTATTCATCCATCCATTTGTTAGTCCAGCCACACTGTTGAGGCTAGTTTGAACCCTGTTATCGACGGTCAGAAATGGGGTAGCGGATGAATTTGAAAAAGCCAAGGGCGTCTGGGTAGCGTAGCAGTCTATTCCGTTGCCTACCAGCATGGGAATCACCGGTTCGAATCCCCACGTTGCCTCCGGCTTGGTCGGGCGTCCCTGCAGACACAATTGGCCATGTCTGCGGGAGGGAAGCTGGATGTGGGTATGTGTCCTGGTCGCTGCACTACTGCCTCCTCTGGTCGGTCGGGGCACCTGTTTGGGGGGTGGGGGGACTGGGGGGAATAGCGTGGTCCTCCCACGCACTATGTCCTCCTGGTGAAACTCCTCACTGTCAGGTGAAAAGAAGCGGCTGGCGACTCCACATGTATCGGAGGAGGCATGTGGTAGTCTGCAGCCCTCCCCTGATTGGCAGAGGGGATGGAGCAGTGACTGGGATGGCTCAGAGTGGGGCAATTGGCCTAGTACAATTGGGGAGAAAAAGGGAGGGGGGGGCGGAATTTCACCGTGATAGTATGAATGTAGTCATAGTTCCTATTGTTCCTAAATGGCTACTTTGTGCATGCATGTATTATAAATGCACAAGGGGACAGTGAGGCCTGAAATATCAGCCCAAAAATCTGTTTTTCCATTCTGTCTCACTTTCCATGTCTTATTTGTTTTTGTCTTTCTTTCCACTCACATTCACTGGTCCCCTCTCATTCAATAAAAAGGTCCTTGGTCTGATGTATTGAGGACCTGTTCATCCATTGCCAAGCCAGCCATCACTCGTGTTAAGCGAGCGCCATGGAAAAAGCAGTCGCTTCCATTCTCCCTCTCTCATCACCTTTTTCTTTCTCCCTGTTGCTCTGCTGTCTTTTATTTATGGTTTGTTCCCTCTCTTTGCAGACCTTCCCTGCCTCCCTCGCTCTCTCTCGCTCTCTCTCTCTCTCTCCCCCTAATAACAGCGGTTTGTTGTATGGGTCTGTGTAGTGGAGGGCCTGTTATGGCCCATTAGGCCCCTGCCTCACACAGCAAGACAGACAAATAGATGAGCTGAATGAACAGATGACTGCAAAGAGAGAG
>NC_079224.1:33420055-33430422 GCF_029633865.1 Lampris incognitus
TATGATAAATACACAACTAAAACTGTTGTTGCATTTTAGCTAGCACTGTTGCATGAAAATGTAAACACATTTTAATCAAATATAATCGATACAGCAACTGACAGCGTTGACTTGTTCTGGCCAGCCTGCGGATACAGAACTGTGTTTGGGGGGGTTTGGTTTTGGTTTGAGGAGACACAGGAAAGCCTGAGACTTTCTCAGCAGCAACAGATGACTTGTGTACACTGCTCATATTCACACAATTTCTCTTTCTGTTTTCCCTTTGGCTGCCTCTTGTAAGCTTAGAACAATCTAGATATCCTCTCACATGCCCAGCAGACACACACACACACACACACACACACACACACACACACACACACACACACACACACACACACACACACACACACACACACACACACACACACAGAGTTGTGAATTAATACCTTGAACTTAACCACAATGATGACTAATGTATCAGTTCAATGCATTCTAAATATCAACCCCCATACAGACTAGGCAGATGCTATGTGAACACACACACACACACACACACACACACACACACACACACACACACACACACACTGACCCTTGCTCATGCCCCAGAGGGGTTCCCATGCTAGTTAACCGTAGCTTTTGAGGCAGTGCTCTGTAGTGTAGTGTGGCACACCTAGCTTACAAAGACCGATTCAGCTGGAATCCAGTAGTTATTGAGGCCCAGGGGTTGTGTGTGTGTGTGTGTGTGTGTGTGTGTTTGTGTGTGTGTGTCTGTGTCTGTGTCTCTGTGTGTGTGTGTGTCTCTGTGTCATTGGGAAATGTAAAGACCATGATCAATTATCCAACCCTTCCCCTTTTTTTCTTCTTGTCTTTCTCCTCCCTTCCCCTGCTTTCCTTTCATTGTGCTCCAGCCAAACCTTAAAGGGGCCTTTATTTTTTAAATCCAGGCTCAGACATGAGAAGGAATCTTGCCACAAAACTGAGCCTCTTCTGCTGAATTCATGAACAGACCCACCGTAAAACCGGCAGCGTGTTACTCATTGGTCGTTGACTCATTGGGTTTTTATCCAAAGTTTAACAGAAACCTACGTCTGAAGTAAGAGTCATGATCCAGCGTGGTAAAGCCGTAGTTTTAATCCGGTAAAATAAAATAAAAAATCCCCAGGTGCTTTGTTTGTTGTCTCTGGAGAATTGTTTCAGCCTTCCTTTCTCCGTTTCCGTCGTAGATCACAAAGTCCGGTGACAGCTGTCAATCACGTGCGAGGTGTGATTTCTGCAACCGTGACTCCAGCAAGGCGCCAGAAGCTACAGTCGAACCGCTGATTTATGAAACGAACCAAGAAAACTAGGCCCCGGTTGCATTTCGAAAGGAAGATGCCCCACGTGTTATCTATAACCTTGGTAGCCCAGCGTGTTGTTCGGAATGTCTCTGGGTGACCACTTCAGATCGCTGAATAGACCATGATAGAGAGCGAGCTGTTGACTGGTGAGTAGAGGGCTGAAGAATGCTTTTGATATTGAACACCGCACAGCCATGCCTGCCAGGGCCGGCTTGAGACGCCGGGAGCTCCGGATCAAACTGCGACTTGCTCATGCGAGACCATCAAACACAGCTTGTGAAAATGTGCCGCGGTTCACTGAGTCATTTAGGTTATGGTCTGTCAAAGATGTGGAAAAGACGAACGGAGCAAAATGAACATCTTTTTTTCTGTCTTTCATTGTGTGTGGGAGTTTGGTGTGTGTGCGTGTGTATTGTGTGTATTGTGTGTGTGTGTGCATGTGTTAATGTGTGTTCTTTTTTTCCCCATTTCATTTTTGTTGGTCTTTGGTAGGTGAGGGTCTCTCTTTGTCTCCCCCCTCATCCCAGCGGTATATATGTCATGGCTGTCTGGTGACTTTAGGGGGAGTTCCCCCATTTGTCTGTGTGTTCTCCCTCAGGTCCTCTGACTGAATAGTCTTTTGTCATAACGTGTGTGTTTGTATGTGTATGTGTGTGAAGGAGAGACAGACAGACAGACAGACAGACAGACAGACAGACAGACAGACAGACAGACAGACAGACAGACAGACAGACAGAGAGACAGAGAGACAGAGAGAATGACAGTGTCAGACAGTGAGATCCATTAGTGGCTTTCCTGTGTTATAAACACTCCCTCTTTCTCCTTTGAGCTCAATGGAAATGTCAGAGTAGCCTGCCTCAGCAGGCTCTCTCTCTCTCTCTCTCTCTCTCTCTCTCTCTCTCTCTCTCTCTCTCTCTCTCTCTCTCTCTCTCTCTCTCTCTCTCTCTCTCTCTCTCTCTCTCTCTCTCTCTCTCTCTCTCTCTCTCTCTCTCTCACACACACACACACACACACACACACACACACACACACACACACAAAGAACCTGCCTCACCCTCAAGCTTGAAAACCTAGAGCTTTTCATTGTACGCATAGCAAGGTCCATACTCCTGCCGTCCCATTGTGCCCTTCTCTTCACTTCAAAGTATGCTGTTTCACTCCCAGCTAAACACACTGCTCTGTCTCTCTGTTACACCACTGTAGTCAATCGGCTTTTTTTTAAATAAAACACAAGACACATGAGCTGTACTGGCCAGGTGTGCACAGACACAGACAGCCACACACACACACACACACACACACACACACACACACACACACACACACACATTTATGGTGGAGATATTTTCCGCATGTGTTTCCTGTACTAATCAGATCTGATGTGAGTCCACTGTGGGTTTAAAGTGAGACTGGCTCATTCTATGTCAAAGGAAAGGTATTTTTATTCATAGAGGGTTGGGTCGGCCTGCTGTGGTTACAGCGACTGTGCACCACTGACACACACTCATTACGGGAAAAGTCACGTGCTGCTGTGCTGCGCTGGAGAAATTTGGACGTTTGCGTGTGCGTTGTTTGTGTGCACGGTTTGGCTTTGATGATTCAACACGCAAGAGAAAAAAATATCTCCCTCTCATCAAATCCCTCATGTAATGTCTGCAGTGTTCGTCAAGGTCTCTCAATCCATCCCCATCCTCCCTTTCGCCCTCTCTCTCTCTCTCTCATTCTCTTTCTGCGTTCTTTCTCACTTCCTGTCCTCATCCATCTTATTTCTGTATTTTGCCATCACTCCCTCTCTCCTGCTTCTTACCCCTCCCCCACATACAACTCTCCATTATTAATGAGGTTCTTTCCCAATTAAGAGTTAGTAGGCAGCCCTAGAGGCTGTTTGCTCAGGTAAGACTCATCATTAGTACATCTGATGGATCAGCCTCCTGTGTGTGTGTGTGTGTGTGTGTGTGTGTGTGTGTGTGTGTGTGTGTGTGTGTGTGTGTGTGTGTGTGTGTGTGTGTGTGACATGAGCCAGGAGTTAACGAAAACCTTGCCCGGTGGTTCACGGGTGACTTTAAAGACACAAACTGCTTAAAATGAGGCCTGGACATGGCAGAGAAAAGTGTGTGAGTGTGGTTATGTGTGCTGGCAGAAGGCTTGGGACATGCTTTAGCGTAGGTACATGTAAATATCCCTGCACAGTGTTGCCGAGGAGGCGTTTCTGGGTCACTGTGGCTCACGAAGGCTCTCGGTCTCAGGGGGTCTTCATGTAAAATCTGAATAGTGCGTTTACCGTGTCCGCTGGGATAAGCGCATAAACAAAGCTGATTGGTCGAACAGGAGAGAACATCTGCTGGTGTGACGTCACATAAAACAGAAGCGTAGCATGCGACAAAAGAGATGGCGCAATAGACACCCAGACACACAACACAGAACGAAAGATGAAACAACACACCTTGGACAACAGTCTTTTTTACCGATTTGTTTTCTTTTTCTTTGCTATATAAAAATGCACCTTGACTGATTGATTGATTTGCTTCCATTTCCAAATTTCTTCGACTGCTACTGTGTGATTTTGTCCAACAAATGGAACACTGCCCTCTGTGGTAGACATGAGTCATTGCACATTCTTACAAACGCACCAACGTTTTAGCATGCATCTAGCTTTAGAGTGTGAACACGACACACAACTGAAGAAAGATAAGAAAAGATACGAAATCACACGCTGGTTGCCCTGAAATCGATTTGTGTGGGGTCGAAGAGAAGCATGCCTTTAATCACTTGTTTTTATCCCCCTAATAAGGGTTATAGACATCATCGTTTCATGATTGTGTGTTGTGTTGTGTTGTGAGGCTTTCAAGTATGTTTTTAAGGCTCTAATACAATAGAATAGGAGTTGTGAGAGTAAAGTGGCAATCCTGAAGATTTCCAATGTCCGTTAGATCTTTCGCTATCTTTCTATCTTTCGTTAGTTGACTATCTTCGGTACTTCTCTCGGGTTGGTCCAACAGAGAGGAAGTTCCGCCTTATTCTCTGTGGTGGACCAATCAAAACGTGTCAGTTCCTGTCACGGATCATATGCGCAGTTTGGTGTTTTCAAGGAAGTGTTGTACTGACTATTCAAAGGAGTTGAATCAAGTGCAACGGGACTTGGTATATATCCGTGAAGACGTTTCGCCTCTCATCCAAGAGGCTTCCTCAGTTCGTGCCTTTCTGACTAGACCGAGTCAGAGGAACTGAGGAAGCCTCTTGGATGAGAGGCGAAACGTCTTCACGGATATATACCAAGTCCAGTTGCACTTGATTCAACTCCTTTGGATAACCATGACCTGGATGAATGAGAACTTCACAGACATGTTGTACTGACTGTTTTTTTTTAAATGCAAACGCTTTCAGAACCAAAGGCATTCATCGATTGCGAGTAAGATGAATCATTACTGTTTTACTATCGTCGATGATAGATAGTAACGAAACGGGTATTTGTTTAATTTTATAAAGTTCGAGACTATTACTTTAAAGGTAGAATGAGTAGAATTTGTCAGTTGCGGTTTGTAAACGCAATACGTTGGCCCCTCCTCCCGGCTCAACGTCATCAGAAGGGCACGCCCCCTGACTACGGTTGGCAGAACACATCCCAATCAGTGTTCAGGCTGACACCGCGTTGCTCTTCATTCTCCTTCAGTGCTCGCAAGCGAGTGAAGGCCAACCCCGGATTCGCTCTTGTTTTGGAACGAGCTTGGTGTTTCGTCCCGCTATATTTGCGTCTTTTCGGCGCTGTGTCCGCCATTGTCGTAGCTTCCTCTTGGATGCGCGCTAACGATCTCGATCTGGCACCTGGTTGCTATGTTTTTGTATAGAGTCCCGCTGCTCAAAGGTTAACGCCCAGAAACGTCCCGTACACAGCAAAATAAGAAAATACAGGCAGGGGACAGGGTTTCTGCAGACACAGACACCACCACACACGTCTAGTGGGCCATAAGTGATGATTGAGAGGGATTATTTTTGTATGAGTCTATACATTGATTTTTAGGAAAATCCGACTCGTTCTACCTATAACCACCCAATCACAGGCTTGTGCTAATCTGAGGAAGGTGAGCATGTTGTAACGCTGAAAAAGCTTATATCAAAACTATTGCATCAAAGCAGCCAACAGTTTATTTCTTAAAATAAACTAGCTGTGCTCAGTACCTCTCTACTAACTAAGCCGTGAAGCTGTCTGTGGGCTCTGCATGCAGACATACTGGAGTCCAGTCACAGATGTGATAAGTCCTGTCTTCCTGCATCGCATACAAGGCAGTCCTGGTGGAGCAGACTGTGCTGCTGTCCTCCAAGGCTTTATTCATTAATTAATTTCTTATTGAGACAGAGATAACAGGATTAGTGCTCCAAGCATCCAGGGTTCAGTCAAGGGGGTCGGGCTGGGTGGAGGTGGAGGGGTTCTCCCGCAGCAAGTCAATCCCTCTTTCCATCCAGACAATGGCTGGGCCTGTGTGTGTGTGTGTGTGTGTGTGTGTGTGTGTGTGTGTGTGTGTGTGTGTGTGTGTGTGTGTGTGTATGCATTTGCCAAATTGGCTGAGTACTGCTTCCAACAAGAAAATCAGCCACACACCCACTCACTAACACACACACACACACACACACATACACACACACACACACCACACATGGTCTCCAGCTCTCCTCCTCTCCTAAAGCATCATGGGGGGAGAGAATCATTTTCTCGCTGGTATATGTCCAATGTTCCACTTTCTCTCTCCGCCCATACTGCGCCTCTCTGCTCGCTTCCAGTAAGATCAAACCCCTTCTGCTCATATTTCATCACAAATCAGCCCTGTTTAGGGATGATGAGCTCAAAATGGGTTTCAAGAGTCAATCCAGAATTTATTTGACCATCAAAATTTGGGGTAGGTGATATCCAAATATGTATCGCTGTTTAATTATTTTTTTCCAAGCTACATGAACCCACTGCAAATCAAAATACAGGCTGACCTCGCCTCAGGTCTCACAAGCGTAAAGGGCCGGGACCGTCCTCTCCAAGAATGATAACTGTAACGATAACTATAAATATATCGTTTTAAAAATCATTCTAGCTCGTGTCCAGGTAGCGTAGCTGTCTATTCCGTTGCCTACCAACATGGGGATTGCTGGTGCAAATCCCGTGTTACCTCTGGCTTGGTCGGGTGTCCCTGCAGACACAATTAGCCGTGTCTGCAGGTGGGAAGCCGGATGCGGGTATGTGTCCTGGTCGCTGCACTAGCGCCTCCTCTGGTCAGTTGGGGTACCTGTTCATGGGGGGGGGGGGACTTGGGGTAATAGCGTGATCCTCTTACGCTTTACGTCCCCCTGACGAAACTCCTCACTGTCAGGTGAAAAGAAGCAGCTGGCGACTCCACGTGTATCGGAAGAGGAATGTGGTAGTCTGCAGCCCTCCCCGGATTGGCAGAAGGGGTGGAGCAGAGACCGGGAAGGCCCAGAGAGTGGGGTAATTGGCCAAGTTCAGTTGGAGAGAAAAAGGGGAAAAAATCCAACAAAAAAAAAACCAAAAATGTTTTATTCTAACTCAAGTGGATGGCAGAGTACACACCACAACTATAACGACAACGACAGTGGCGAATGATATCATTGGATCACTTTCAGAGCGATTTGATGAATGATGGAACTCTGACAGCCAATCAAATCCATCTTGGCTATTGCGGTATACAACTCACTAAACGCTTAGATAACGTAATATTAGACTGCAAATTACACATAAAAAGTAAGTTTTACCTTGCCGATCCTCTTTGATGATCGCCAAGGATACCATCAAATTGATGTTGACTCATACAAAAGTATGAATAAAACTTGTCCTCAAAAGACCACGACTGTCATAACTAGAGTGTGGGATTCTCCTAACACCTCTCTCTCATCTTTGAAGAATTTCATGAATTCATACCCTTCTGGTTTCCTTTTCTTTCTCTGGGCAGTATACAGCAGTAGCAGGTCATCAATATCCATTTTATCCATCAGTATCCATTTTCCCTAAGCTGCCGACACAGCCCAGGCGTGCAGTGCATGCTTGGCGCCACTGTTTACAGAACGTTATCGTTCATCTGTGCAGATGCTCACATCGTTATTGTTATAGTTATTGTTCTTGGTGTGGACGGCCCTTAACAACTTTCAGGCATTTTACAGCCTTAAAATCTAGTTATAGGTCATGCTGAGCCATGGTATATTTGTTTAAGTTTTGGTACACTGTGTGTTCTCAATGTCATGGTTGGAATCTGGGTCATAACCAAAGTCACCTCCTCTTCCTCCTTTCCTCTCTCTCCTGTTTTCGCTCTTGTAGTCTTCACAGTACACTATGCTAAGTAAAGCAGAACTGTAAATATGCCATTTAAGTGAGTTTTCTGTCTTTCCTTTTACCCTCTTTGTCTCTCCCTCTCTCTCTCCCTCTAACTCCTGCTTTCACCCTCTCACTCTTCTTTGTGTCTCTCATTGGCACTTGGCCGAACGCCGAGTTTCAGCCATTGATGCCTCCCCTCCTCCTTCACACCCTCTCTCTGTGGCAACAGACTCTACACCCTCCTCTGTGGAGGAACCGGCAGCATACGTCCCTGGAATGCAAGCACACACATTCCTGAACACACACATACACACAAACACACGCACACACGCTGTGCCTGCCAACTCTGCATGTCATTGTATTTGGCACGTGGCCACTGTCTCCCCCTACATTAGAGATAGGCAAGCACACGCAAACACATGCACACATGCGCATGCACCCACACACCCACACACACACAATCGCCCCCTGCCTGACTCCTGCCACAGTAGACAGCTCCTGCTGAGTAAGGAGGCCCTTGCTCTAGTTCTCTCTCTCTCTCTCTCTCTCTCTCTCTCTCTCTCTCTCTCTCTCTCTCTCTCTCTCTCTCTCTCTCTCTCTAGTTTTTCTCCTTCCCTCTGCATGCAGTTTTTAAATTTACCAACATAGCTGCCTTAATGTTCTGTCCCATCAGTAGACATGGGTGCAGGTCACCCCCCCCCCCCAAATCCCACCCCACCCCACCCAATAACATTATCTCCCCATCATTTAACATTTAGAGTTTGGGAATTAGTCACCGTATCTTTTGCTCCCGCTGGCAAATTTGTCTCACCTACTAGGAATTAGAGGTGGGCTTCTGGGAGTCTGTAAAGTTGTATCTAGCCCTAAGCTATCAACGATGTTTCACAATGCTGGGTAGTGTATGGTGAGACTTGCCCAATCCCCGTCACAGTGACTCAAATCGTAATTGTAGACGTAGGCAAACGCAAAAACAACATTACAGCAAAGCCTGGAATGACGCGTACGCCTGAACATATGGATTGTGAAAGACCACCGCGACTGCCCACATACAAAAGAGTTCAGATTTAGCAGCCTATTGGTTTGTACATCCGTGCATTTCTTTCACCATCATCTCCCCATTTCATTAAAATGTACATTCTTAAGATGGATTTCTGCTTTTATTCTGTGTGTGTGTGAGCGATAGAGGCAGGTTTGCGCCGCCCTTGCTTGCACGCGCACACACACACACGCACACACACACACACACACACACGCACACACAGTCACCGTGAGCGGACTTGCTGTTGTGCAAGATAAGTACATCAAATGATGTATTAGTCACCTGGTTAAGCTGTGTGCTTACAGTAATCGTACAATGACTACTGTTCTCAGATAATAACAGCATTTAGGCCCCAGTGAAAAAGAGGGGGTGGCAGTTTTTCCTGCCTGTACTCTCCCGTCTAAACCATTCGCACTTGCTCAACCCTACGTTCATTGTTTTGAGAGCGTGGGCCCGGTATGAGAAATATGGTAGAAACTTCCTCCAACTCATTTCTTAACAGATGGGTTTCCATTTCACTAAAACCTCGAGAAAGCAGTTAGAAACACACTATGACACTAAGCTGTTCGAAACAACTTCCAGCTGACACACCAGAGGGGGGGGGGGGATCGAGTTTGTCTTCCATTGCTTACTGGGAGTTTTTTGTTTTTTTTTAGTTTTTAAAAAAAAAAAATTTTTAGGTGCGACTGAGCGTGCTGATGTCATGTACCAAACATACACATTGCATCACTCGGAGGCTGGAGCCACAGCGGACACGGAGAGGTTAAACCGGCTGCAATCTTTCTGGTGATTGTTGGTTTTATAGAGCGGCGTTCATTGTCCTCGGAGAGGCTGGCGTGTTTGCTCACCGACTGCCAAGCTCTGCCTCACGGGCTGCAGTCACTTCTCACACAGTGCACAGAGCCACGGTGCCAGCTATTCAATTTACCCCCGCTCTTTGTGCATCCATGTCCACGCCTGCCAGTTTGGTCTCGCTCGCTATTTCTTTCTCTCATTTTTTGTCAACGATGAAAAGAGAATTCTCTCTAGTCGGCGTGCCATAGCTTAGCGTGGGCTGTCTTTCAAGGGAACGGATAAGGAGTGCTTGTATCGAGAGATGACCCTCTCTGCAGCCAGGCCTTTTCTTCGCACCTGACAAGAGATGAAGAATGTGTGTGTGTCACCATGCTAAGGACGAACGGGCGTGTCCCGTGCCATGTTGTGCAAGCCAGCTGGCTCCTGCTCGTGCTTTTGTTTTCTGCGATGCTCTGGATTCAGCCCACGACACATATTGTCACAAAAAGCCTTTCACTTCTCGCTCATTCTTGCTGTGTGTGTGTGTGTGTGTTTGTGTTTGTGTGTGTGTGTGTGTGTGTGTGTGTGTGTGTGTGTGTGTGTGTGTGTGTGTGTGTGTGGTTTAATGGTGGTGACCTTGACACAAAAAGAAAGCTAGAAGCGTGAGTGGGCCGAGAGAGCAGTAAAGAGAATGTAAAATTAAAGGCTGCATTGTCTAATCATATACTTAACACTCACAAGTGCTTCAGCTTGGTGCAGCACTTCTGCTGCGTGCTTAAAGAGAGACTGACATTCTGGTACTCGAGTGCACCATTGTGCACCTACCACGTGCATGCCACACCGAGTCCTACAAATGACTTGCTGTCGTATTCTAATCTCGCCACACCAGTATTCTCGCCATCTCCATCCGCTGTGCACTTTG